>NC_056725.1:850198637-850246137 GCF_019279795.1 Protopterus annectens
ATGGCTACATCCTTTGATATTTATGTGTTGTACTCCTACATAAGGGCATGCTTATGGAAGTAATTCTACAGCTATTCGCAGAGTGTGTAACAGCAGACAGGCTGATATGCCTGTGTGTTTCTGACACTTCCAGGCCTGAGATACTTTCAGGTATATATTTGACCAGCCTCAGGGAAAGGTACATATCAGTGGGATACACCCGTGATATATTTCAGATAGTCTGCAGTTGTGACTGTGGAGCATATGTATTACTACACAATTTTTGACATGCAAGTAGTGTCTTCTGTAACTTATTGACAGTTACCATTACGTGGGATTCCCCACCTTTCTGCCTACTGTTAGTACATTTCACAGGGAGTCAGTGGGGCACAGGTAACATTTGTTTGCAAATCAGGTACATCCCTGTAAATCAGTCACATTTGGGAGGTCTGGCCTCTTACCTATTCAAATATGGTGGTGTTTATCCTGCTCTGATACTGTGTGGGGTTTGTAAGGTGCTACTGTAACATTATTACCTACTAGTATGGCTGTTTCTCTTATCACACTCATGTAATGCAATTCCACAAGAATTGCCAGTAAAGATACACAGAACAAGCTTTGTGTAATGGCCCTCCTATTTTCCCTTTACATTCACTCATTGTATTTCATGATATATTTCTTTCAGCACCAAGTTTGTGTATATCTGCTGTGGCTCAGTGGTAATTCATGCAGTCTAGTGTTTCCAGGGTTCGAGACTGACAGGGGTATTTTAATTTGCTGATGAGCAGACTACAGGCCTTGTCATACAGAGTGACTAAAGCACTTTTAAGCAGTTGTAAGCGGGTTTGCACGAGTTTGCGCGATGCTTAGCTACGCTTATCTAAGCGCACACAAGCGCACACCCACTCACTACTGCTTAAAAGTGCTTACTCCCGCTAACACCTGCGCTAATTTCTTTTAATGAAAAGAAAATGGGGAAATAGGACAGTGGTGAAAAAGGGGGCACAAAGAGGTTAAGACAGTAGGAAAACAAGCTTGGGATGTGCAGGAAGGATGTAGGGAAGGCCCATAGCTGCCCAATTCTTTACCAGCAACAGCTGTGCATATGTTAGAAATTTAGAGTGAGATTTGACACCTTCCACCCCTGAGAGAGGGGTGAGGACAACTAAATATGTTGTACAGCCAATTGTAATTATCAGTTTACATGTCCAGCAGACATGTATGCGAAATGGGCAGCTATGTATGGGGCGTAATTTTTTTGTGGGAACAGAGTGCCCTTTTTTTATTTTTTTTTCAGGTGAGACTGGAATGTGAGTTATAGGAAGTAGGTATATTTGGGGAGGTAGGTTGGGGAGGTTAACAGACAACCAAAATCCACCACTTCTTCTCCACCAAATCAACACTAAAAAGTCAAAAGAACCTCTGTTGGCTTTACCATAAAGGGCTGCCCTCCGAACCAATTCCAAACCAAGGTGATGAAAAATACCCCGAAAGGGTTAACAGACAAGACAAACAAGACGCATACAGGGGCGGAGTGTGACACATGTGGGGGTAAACACAATTGACGGGGACGGATATTTGGATATCACAAGCCCATGAGCCCACAGATGGCAACAGTGGAGCTGAGATCCCCACCCATGGGCAGTTACCACTGTGCCTTCACAGCCCAGACCGGGGCTGTGCTGGGGGCTGGATAGGACGGGCAGGCACAGCCGTGAGTTGTGCCACTCTTGCCTCAAGCTGGCATAGGGGATCAGTCACGGAACGCCTGATCTCACTAGGTACCACAGACCGGACCCTATGGAGGGTGAGTGGAGGCTCTCCTCTGGCCATGCTTGCAGAGGGTGGACAAGCCCCATCCCCTGCAGCGCTTCCACCCGAAGGTGGCACAGGGCCACCGGAGGAGAAGGTTCCGGCCTGGGGACTGGTGCCAGGTGCACTCGCCAGATGAGGTGGGAGAGGTGGGTCCGCTGGAACCCGCCTTCCCTGTTGTCCTATGTTTAGCAGTATTATATGGCATTTTGAATTAGTAACAAACAACACCATTCAAAATTTGTTGTAACAGCATGCATCAGTATTCCCATTAACCAAACACACATGAATTCCGAACATTGAGCAGCAAGCATAACACATGCATATTTAGAACAACAGTGGACATTCCAACAGCATGCAGGGTTCATTGGTGGCAACAGGCCATCAGGTTTGGATATGTGAACAGGGCACATGCATCAACGTACATGCAGATATGTATGAACCAACAGGACAAATGTCCATGGGAATTAATTGTGAATACACATACCCAGTTTGGTGTGGAATGGCATCATTTGTGAGAATAGGGTAGGGTGGAGAAATATTACATTAACAACTTAAACTACCTATACATATACTGTACATTCCTAGTAGATGCAGATATATATCCCCTACATGTATTAGTACAGTTTCCTGTATGTAACCTTAGGAATGTTGGTGATGGGGATGTTACTGCTACATTAATATACATTCCACTTTTATTCATATATGTTCATATCTGGTTGCATTCAGGTAAAGCATCCTGCTACATTTGGTTTATATGGGTCTAGACAACTGCAGATGTTCAGCATTTCATACAACCATACTATCTCCATAATGCAAGGGTACAGCAACATATCCAAATTGTGGGACGGACACAGTCCAGGTTCTGTACTTTATTTAAGATATTACACTCTGGTTGTGGCTCTCATTCATTTCATTATGTAGTGAATGCAGTATACCTTTATTCCAGACTTATTACAGCTTTCTTGGTAGCTTCAAACTGTCTTTCTCACACTCTTTCACTTATTTTATATTTACATTTCAGGATGGTACTTAATTCTAAGCTTTATTAACATTTATTACTGAATTACAACAATCCTTTCCAGCTGACTCACTTATTTCATATGGCAGAATTTACAAGGATGTATTCGACACTTGTCTATCCTTTGTTGATTGATTACAACACTCATTTTCAGGCTGAATCAGTTATCTGATATTACAATACAGGTGGAAACTCTATTTGAGACTTGTTTAATATTTATTACTGGATTGCAATACTCTTTTCCAGGCTGCATCACTTATCTAATCTTACAATACTAGCAGAATCTTTCTTCTAGGCTTATTTGACCTTTATTACTAGGTTACAACACTGAACTCTTTTACAGGCTGTCTCACTTCTGTTCTATAACAATACCAGCAGAATAATTACTAACCTGCCTGGTGGCGCAACCTTGCCAGCCTATCAGCATAGGCTTGCCGATTCGCAGAACGAATACCTGCAGCTGTAATATAAATGAAGGAATATTGGAACATACCTATCCATACTATAGGCTAGGATATCATTTCTTACATACTTAATTACATGGATACTTACTCAGTACTGGGGCGTTGGGCATTTGATGGGCCTCCTGGATCCATCGGTTCAGTTGGTCCTCCTTTCATCGCTTCAGGTCCGCATGGTGGTGACGGACCTGTTCACCAGTTCTCGGAATGCCTGTGGCACTGGTGAGATCATGTGCCAACCGGTTCCACGCCTCTGCCTTGTACGCTCCCCATTGAACCTGGCCCTGCATGAGTTGGCCTTCATGATGGTGGACTGTGCTCTAAAGCGATTTCCCTCTCCTGCACCTGCCATCCTGACTGCAAATGGGTACCACAATCAGTTATGGTGTGTATTCCCACCTATGGGGCTTATATATGCCGGTTTTCCTGCACTTATCTGTGATTGGCCATTTTGGATATTTCTCTGCTTACAGCAAACCTGCAATGTCATGGTTATATTTTCATTCATTCCTATATGTATGGTAATACAGTATTTCAAAGTACAACTGTCATGGCTTAGTGGTTCAGTACTTTGACTATGGACTATTTTACTACTGTCTAGGCAGGCTAGGAGGTGTATTTGTGTAAAGGCGACTTTGCTACAGCTTGCCCAACGTTGCCCGATGGTAAGTTGGTTGGCGCGCTGCACAGCTCCGTGCAAACGGCTTACGCTGGGTAACGCGTTATTTAGCTTTAAGCACTCATATTAAGCTGTGTAAAGCACTGCCCAGCTACAGGCACTCATATTAAGCTTGTTAAAGCGCTGCTCAGCTACAGGCACTCATACTTAGCTTGTTAAAGCGTTGCTAAGCTATGGGCAATTATGATCCTTTTTTATATATTACATCGGTTTTGTTCACAAATGCATGGGCCATTTCATTACATTTTACTTAAATTATAGTTATATATGCCAGGGGATTGCTTCATACTTATTTAAATAAAAATGGAGAATGATATTGTGGGTGCTCGAACCATGACTACCTCCTCTTTGGCCGATGTCTCTACTGCTACGCTATTGCTACTTGGCTTAATTTGCATATGTAGATCTTTTATTCTTTTCAATGTCTGCTAACTGTGGCTGAGCGAAGGGCATAACCACGCAAACTAGCACAAATGCGGGCAAACATTTTGGAAATTATAAAAAAAAAAAAGGAAACTGCTATTTTTACATTTTACACATTTTCAGTAGGGTTTAGTCTGTGGGGATGTGTGGTGTTGTGTTACTTGACATTTCAGCGGACTCGCTCGTGGGTGTTTACTTTCAGGACTCTGACTCTTCTGGGGGCGTGTCCCTTTGGTGTACTCGGCAATCGGACACGCCCCCTACTTTCCTACATGGACCGTGTTAGACTAGGGTATGATTCAGCATGCCCTCATGAATATGCATGGCATGCTGACGTCATACCTCCGAGTAAGACATATTAAATCTTACATGGAGGTTTTGTGAATCCGGCCCATTGTCTTCTTCATCCTAAGATGCTCAAGCATGTTAAAATAGTTCAAACACACTACACAGTAAAAATTGTAAAGTAAGCACTAACAAGTTTTCTATAAGCACTTGTATTCATACAGATATACTTCATAAAAAAAGATCTCTTGCCCTATCATGATTATAAACTGCAATGTCATCATTAATGATCTCAACAGATGCACATTCCAAAACTGTGCTGCCTGCTACACTAAAAGTTCTCTTCTGGCACACATGGCATTAGTGTCAATATTTCTGAATATTAAATATATTGATCTGTAAGAAACATAAAACATGTGGGATAATGATAAAATAATTATTAAAATCTGAGAAAATACAGTCAGGATTTAATTTTGCATATGCTGTTTCGGGCATGTTTGTTCACTGTAGTACAAGTTTCTATCTCTGAACTGGTAAGAAAGATCTGTTCTTTATCAATACAATAATCCTACTGGAAAGGCTGCAAGCAAATGTAGTTGTCCTGGGACATGGCTAATGCAAATTAGTCTTGTTATATTCCTCACAGCATTTTGCTAGGATTGGAATAGTGTCATAGAGTGATTCAAAGAATAGCTCTACCACGCTAGTTAGACAGCATACCCCATTCAGTTCTGGCAGTAATGAGGCTGTTAGCCCCATAGCAGGTACGTACTGTGAAGCTCTCTGTGGATGTGGCTGGGTGCATGTGTATGCATGTGTGTCAGAATATGTGTGTGTGTGTGTGTGTGTGTGTGTGTGTGTGTGTGTGTGTGTGTGTGTGTGTGTGTGTGTGTGTGTGTGTGTGTGTGTGTGCATGCATGTGTGTTAGGCTGTGTGTGTGTAGGGGCAACATCAGTGCAGTACCTGTAACAGCGCAGTACTCAATTCAGAAACATGATGATAAGTAGCTAATTAGCTACTGTTCAATGCAGGTTTATCATGTTTCTGAAACACAATATATCAATGTCACACTTCTGTACACTAAGGCAATGTTGACATAGGTTGGTGGTGATACGCACTCTGAATCCTGGGTTCTAAGTGTCCCTCCACCAGTATAGAAAATTTCTGAGCTATAAGATGTCATTTTTGTTTTTTTTTTTTCTAAGCTTTGGAGTTACTCTTTCAAAGAGCACATAATGCTGTTACAGGACAAAAGAACTGTCCCACAAACTCCCACCCAGAGAGAGAGAGAGAGAGACTCTTCTTCATTCTCTTGGCTGACAATATGCAAACATTTGAAATCAGATCCTCTTGTTTTTTCAGTGGGGGGGGGGTGTAAGCAGACAATAACAGCACTTCCAATCTTCTTTCACTGGAAGAGACAACTCAGCACATCCCTTCTAAAGCTAAACTTGACTTTTGTTGACAGATATGAGAAGGCCAGCTTACACCTCAAGAGAAAGCTCTATGCAAAGGCCATGGCAATTAATTAGTGAAAGGTTTGCATACCAGTGATTCTCTGTGATGCTTTCACAAGAATCCATGATACTAGAAACCCATAACTAAATATTTGGACAGGATTCTTCCTATCCCACAAAACAAACAGTCAGGATTGCTAAAGGAACTGGTGGAAATGAAGGCAAAGATCTATGTATACATGATTTCACTGGCAGACCACAAAGTGAGGCAGTATCCCAGAGTTTGACAACATTACACTGGCATTTTTGAAGATGCTTCCTTTAAAATGCCTGTGGCTGCTGAGAGACCAGAGCAGAAAGTTCTTCCCCTTGTAAACTGAACATAATCACTATGCTAAAGTTCTCCTGTAATGTCCTGAATAGCTCAACCACAAAAGACCTCACCTTTGAAAAGGACCTTAAAAACTTACTGCATAAAATACTCTAAAGAGAAATGATAAACACAGCCAAACTATTTTGTGTATGCATCTTAACATCAACAGCATCAAAATGATACCCTCAGTTAGAATGCGCTTTACAACATTATAGTAAAACTGTTCACACTAACACAGACATAAAATAAGTTCTTAGTTATTGGTTTCACTAGTGTTGGAAGGAGACTGCTACTAACTAAAACAGATTTATATCATGTTATCAAGTTTTCTGACATTTGAAATTCACATGGTTGAGTTTCTGAAAACTCAAATGTAAAAAAATCTACATTTATTCTTCACCCCCCACATCCCCTGCAAATTATATATACTAACTCTGAGATCGCACTACAGTGGGAAAAGGGGTAAATCTCCTGTTAAAGCCTGTCCATATAGACTGTGGTACAGTGGGGATCAGATAATTTACCCTTTCCCCCTGTAGTACGATATATATATATATATATATATATATATATATATATATATATATATATATATATATCTACATATAATTTGCAGGGGGTGTGGCGGAGTGGGGCCACTTGCCGTCCTGTATAAACATAGATTTTTTTCTTACATTTTTGTATTCAGAAACCCTATCATATGGTCTCGACCATATGAATTCTGAGTTTCCAAAAATTCATTAATGATATAAATCCACTAAAACATGCTAAAAATCATAGTTCTGACTAATTCATTACTGTTTGTACTCTACCTGATCAGGTGATAACTGCAGTGCTCTTTCTTCAGTGAGGGGCATCAAAGGAAGGTCCCTCCAGTTCTTAATCTCTTTATTAAAGCAGTCTGCAATACAAAGTAATAATTCAAAACGACTACATATTATGCAATAATTTTCCACATCTGCACCTATACTTCTTCGGCTAATATTTAAAGATAGGTCCTCAACTTATAAGAAAGCAAGTTTTTCTAGTCATACTCAAGCCTTCATATCTCAAATCCAAATTATAAGGAATTAAAATGCTCCAGCAGGGAATCTAATATTTATCTTTATTTAGCAGTTGTTTTTAAAGGTCAAAACAAACAGATATTAGTCAGTGTTAAAGTTGGGTAGTGGACCATATAGATATCAGTTAATTTTAAAGTGGAATAGTAGACTCTATTCCACAGGCAGAAATAACTATGGTGGCCAGGTTTCAGCCCTACTGACTAACAACCCAAGAAGAAACTCATAATGTTCATTTATAAAATTGCTAAAATGGATAAACCAGGTACAGTAAACTCTCAGTTAACTGACACTGAAGTTTCTGGTTGCTTGAGAGTTACTATTAAAAATAGGCCTGACTAATACTGTACTCTGTACTATTTGTTTGGTTTGACTTCTCAGGTTGGGGAGAGAGGGAATTTATTTATATCTTCCTTTTTAAAACTCTAAAAATGTAAAAAGAAGTTCTATCTTACCATAACGTTCCATCTGTGTTGTTGATCTTCGTTCATTGTTTACTAATGGGTTACCAGTTCCATCCTCGGAACCGAGCTGGCCAAATATCAAGCTTGCTTCAGCCAAAAACTCTCGTGCCAAGGTCCTACCCAGAATGCTCTGCTCCATGTTAGCTCAGATCGAGTTTGCAAGTTGATAGACAAAAGTAGAGGCTACCTCTGGTCATAACAGATCTACAATAAAGGAGCATATGAGATCAACCAGGAACGTCCGGAGGGGTGGGGAGTAATGAATGAATGAAGATAAACAACACAGATGGAACATTATGGTAACATATAACTTCTTTATCTGATGTTGTTAATCTTCGTTCATTCCTTACTGATGGGACAGACTCCCCAGCTACCTGCATCCCTGGGTGGCCCTCATGGACGGACATTCCCGAGCATCATGGAGCCAAAAGAAGCTCTACCTTTGGAGGCCAAATCCAATTTGTAATGAAGAATAAAGGTATGAGGTTTGGCCCAAATCGCAGCTGAGCAAATATCATTGAGGGAAGCCTTAGCATGGAAAGCTGCTGAAGTTGCCATACATCTTGTAGAAGGAGTTTTCACTCTATGAGGCAAGGTGAGATTGTTTTTGTTGTAACTAAAGGTAATATAATTTCTCAACCACAAAGCCAATGTAACTTTTGAGACAGGATGACCTCATCTTGGTCCAGAAAAAGCCAGGAATAGTTAGTCTGATTTACGGGTAGATTTTGTTCTGTCCAGATAAAATCGCTTTTGCCTATGAACATCCAAGGAGTGCAGCCAATACTCTCCCTTGTTAGAGTGGTGAGGAAAGAATACTGGGAGGTCAATAGATTGGATGATAGACCCCTCTGACACCACTTTTGGTAAAAAGGAAGAATTCGTTCTCAGTGATACCCTATCCTTATGGAAGATGAGATAGGGAGGTTTGATGCATAAAGCTTGAAGATCTGACAAGTATCTGGCCGATGTGATTGCAATCAGAAACAAAGTTTTCCAAGAGAGATATTTTACATCACATGAAGATGCAGGTTCAAAGGGGGGAGCTATTAGAGCTTGCAGAACCAATGCCAAATCCCAAGGTTGTACCGGTTCTCTAAAGGAAGGTTTTAAGTGGTGAACCCTCTTCAAGAAAGTTTTACAGAGTCTATGTGACATAAGTGAAGAATCCTGAAAACCAATGTGGAAATTTGAAATGGCAGCTAAATTCACACAAATAGTAGAGGCAGACACCCCAGACTGGAAAAGATGTGATAAGTAATCCAAAACCACCAAAACTGGGGCTGACAAGGGGTCTAATTGTTTATTTGCTGCCCATAGAGAAAACCTTTTCCATTTATTGAGATAGATTAGTCTGGTGGACAATTTATGAGATGTAATAAGAATATTGTGCACAGGGGACGAGAGGTTTTCCTGCCTGGCAATCACTGGAAGTGGAGAAACCAAGCTGTCAGTTTCAGGGTTGTTAGATTGTGGTGAGTCAGACCCTGTGGATGGGAGATCAACACTGGGGATGGATTGAGGATCCATGGTTGATCTAGCAGGTGAAGTCAGAGGAAGGGGAACCAGACTTGTCGAGGCCAATATGGAGCAATGAGGATCACTTTGCTTTTCAACTGTCGTGCTTTCTTCAGAAATTGGGAGAATAAGGGAAGAGGAGGATAAGCATAAAGTAGACCAGAGGGCCAAGCGTGGACTAGAGCGTCCCTCGGTGACTGTCCCTGAGGGGGGATCAGGGCAAAATATTTGCTGCAATTGTAGTTGGTTGGGGTGGCAAATAAGTTGCAGCAAGGCTGGTCCCAGCAGATGAAGATTCTTGTCGCTATTATAGGGTTGAGGGGCCACTTGTGAGGTTGTAGAATGCACCTGCTCAATTTGTCTGCTATCACGTTAGAGCTCCCGGGAATGTGCATTGCAATTTGAAAGCGGTTAGAAGCTATCGCCCATTGCCATATTCTCAAGGCCTCTCTGCATAACGGGTAAGATCTGGTGCCCCTTGCTTGTTGATGTACTAGATCGCTGACATGTTTTCTGATTGGATTGCAATAGTCCCTGACAGAAGGATGGAATGAAATGCTTGCAACGCTAGTAGCAGCACCCTCAGTTCCAGGACATTGATATGCAAAAGGGCCTCTGTCTCCAACCAGGTGCCTTGGACCGAGTTTCCCTGACATAGCCCCCCCCATCCCATCAGGGAGGTGTCGGTGGTCACCATGGCTTTTGATTGATGGGGGTTGAAGGGGCGAGGCCATTGTTGGGGATTTTGAGGCATCCACCAGAGTAAATCTTGCTTACATCTCTGAGTTACACTTATCTGAAAAGACAAAGGATGTTGTAGAGGGTACCTCTGAGTGAGAAGTAACCACTGAAGCAGCCTCATGTGGAATCTGGCTAGAGGAACAATGGTGATTGAGGCTGCCATTGACCCCAAGAGTTAGAGTATAGATCGAGCGGGAGATTTGTGGTGACAGAGCAGAGGCTGAACCTGTTGCCTTATACTTTGAAGCCTGTGGTCTGGAAGAGATGCTTTGCAATTTCTTGTGTCTAACAGTACCCCTATGAATGCCAAAGACTGAGCTGGGGTTGTGTTGGACTTCTCCCAGTTTAGAGTGATTCCCAGGCATTGTGCTGTAAGGAGAGTGTAGTGCAGGGCTTCTTCCAGTAGACACTTGGTGGGGGCATTGAGAAGCCAGTTGTCTAGATATGGAAACGCCTGGAATTCTTGAAGTCACAAGTGAGCGATAATCACTGCCATGCATTTGGTGAACACTCTGGGGGCTGCAGAGAGACCAAAGAGCAGAGCTCAAAATTGGTAGTAACTGGCTCCTATGCAGAAGCGAATGTATCTTCTTGAGCGCTTGTCCATTTTTATGTGGTAATACACATCTTGAAGATCTACAGAGCACATCCAATCATCTTCTTCCAGGAGAGGAAGGATAGACTGAACCGTGACCATCCGGAATTTCTCTGTTTTTACAAATCTGCTCAGTGTGCTGAGATCCAGAATTGGTCTCCAGTCCCATCTTTTTTGGCACTAAAAAGAACCTTGAGAAAAAAACAGATCCTATCTGGTCTGGGGGGACCATCTGGATGACTCTTTTTTTGTAGCAGCTTTTGGATTTCATGTGCTGCTGCTTCCTTTTGACTGGGTGGAACATTGGGTAATATTCTGGATGAGATTGGACAAAGATGGAAGGGAATGCAAAAGCTCTGGATATTATCAATTGTACCCAAGAGTCGGTGGTTATATTTCTCCATGCAGCGGGGTACAAGGGAAAATGACCCCCGACCGCTTCCAGAGGTGAGCAGTTGGGCAACGCGTCAGGAGCGCTGATAGGGTTGGCCAGAGAAAGAATCCCTGAAACCCCAGTTTTGCAGACCTCCTCTGCCCCGAAAGGGGCATCTTCTGTTGGAGTTTCCCCCTCTGCCTCTAGGGGAGAACTTGGCACATGCATCATGGAAAGAGCCCTGTGATTTCCTGTGCCACATCTTCCCACTCCTCTGATTTCTGGAGTAGAACCGTTGAGGAGTGGAGTGTCTGACACCAACAGCAGATAGGGTCTTGCCATCCTGCTCGCATCTTGCCAGCGTGTCTTTCACTTTAGGACCAAACAAAGAAGCGGCCTCGATGGGGGCATTCATGAAAGAAGCCTTAAAGGAGTCCGCAAAGTCACAAAGGTGCATCCAAGCATGTCGTCTGGTGACTATACCCACGACTGTCACTCTAGATGCTCCTTCCATTGCGTGACAAGACACATGGAAGAATTGGAAATGGACTCTAGGGTGGCTATCTGAGAAGCCACATTGTCATGGACCTCATCAGAAACAGCTCTTGGCAAGGTTTCAGAGAGCTGGTTGATAAGATCCCTCTGGAGCCTGGTAAAGTGTGCCAAATAATTCAGAGACCTTATGGCAAAGGTCGATGAAGCAAACACATGCTTCCCTAGTCTGTCTATTGCCCATGACTCCTTGTTGGGTGGATGGACAGTTTGGCTCTCTTCTGGCAAATCCTTCTTAGTTGCAGCCGCTGCCACCATGGCATCTACTGAAAGACCTCGTAACCAATGGGGATGCTCCAGCTGAGGGTGATAAGATTTTATCAGGCTTCCATGGTATCGCTTCCAGGGTGTCAGGAGGCTTCCATGCACACTGGATGATGAGCTGGACTAGCTCATCGGCTGGTGGGGGTAACCCAGGAGGTAGGGGGACAGGCACGAAAGGCCTGCAGGAATACGGATTCCTCAGAGGAAGGATTAGAGGACTTCCAGTCACCCCTCTGTCTAAGGATCTCGAGAATGTCACCAAAGGACACCTAATCAAAGGGTGACCATGGGGACCCTTCCCCATCATCAAAGTCCATATCTTCAGTCAATGACTCCTCAGTGGAGTCCATGTGGAGCCCGGACTGAGCACAACAACCTTGGAACCGGGGTCACACCCCGCCCCGATTAGCCAACTCGCTGACCAGGAGTCTCAAGAGGACTATGAAAAGTGACAGAGGGAGGATTCCTGGAGGGTGATATAGAAAAAATCGGCGTGGAACCAAGAATGCCCTCCTCCATGGTACAGCCACTGGCCTGAGAAGAGCCCGATGCCCAGTGCACCGAGGGTCACAAGGACGACTCCAATTCCAAAGTGAGATCCACTAATGGGGTTGGAGGGAGGGAAGCTGCTGTCGGAGTAATGGGCTTCGATTCTTGGGTGGAAGTCGAAGGAGGAGTGTACATTGGAGTTTGAGGAGATATGTGTTCACCTGAAGGAGGGAACATGTATTTCAACGGTTGAGAGAGACCTCTGGCCACAAGCAACCGGTCAACAAGCCACAACACATCTTGCTCAGAGAGGCTCCTGGTCGACCTCAAAGAGAAACCTGAGAATGATTCTGGTGATTCTGGCCTTTCTAGAAAAGGACTATATTGGCTACCAACGAATGGATCCAAAGAAGGAGAGTACTTGGTCCTTGCTAATTCTAGAAGTGCAGAGCCCAGAACCGAGGATGTCTGCACTGACGAGAAGGGTATGGAAGTAGTCTACGCTGATAACATCAGTGCCATAGAAGTCGAAGGTGTCTGCACCGTAAAAGCAAGTGTCTGCACCGATGGGTAGGGTGCCGTCAAGGAAAGTGTCTGCACCGGTAACAATGACATTGGTGAGAAGGACTACACCGAAGAACATGTCAGTGCCGAATGTGTCTGCACCATGGAGGACAGTAAGGTCATACTCGGGGCCGAAGGGGATTGAACCAACAGTGCTGAAAGGGACTGTACCTGCATAGACGGTTCCAGTAAGGGCTGCAACGGAACTGTTGGAGCCATAATTGTCTGCATCGGGAACTCCGGTGCTGGTGTCGATAAGGAGGACATGGCTGGAGCAAGAATCAGCTGGGACGGTGCCGAGCCTGGAGCCAACAGGGTCACAGGAGGCAGTGCTGAAGTAGTAGTCATTCTCACCTTCTTATGAGTTGACTCCCTACGATCTCCAGTGGGAGATGAAGTGAGAGACTTCAATGAGGAAGAGGAAGAATGCCTCTTGCGGGATTTATCAGGACGGGGTGAGCCCACTGACCCAGTAATAGCCTCACAGAAAGGAGATTTGAGAAGACCTTTCTTTCTCTCGTTAAGAGTCCTGGTTGAAAATTTTCTACAAATCCCACATGGGGGATCTACAGTGAGGTGGGAGACATTCAAACAATAGACACATAAGTCATGGCCATCGGAAAGCAGTAACTTATGGCCGCAATATTTACACTGCTTAAAACCAGCACTACTTTTCTTATCCGACATAATGATCTGGAGAAGAAGAACAGTACCAAAAAGAAGAGGAAAGGCTACCCAAAAGGGTAAGTAGAGAGAAGGAAGAAGGATTACCGACGATGGTAATGAAGAATTACCTCAAATGTAAGAAAAGTGTAATAAAGAGAAATAGACTAAAGGAAGAGAGTCTAAAGAATACGATAGGGTAGGAGAATAATACCAGAAACTGTTTGAAAAACTTTAAAGTAGAAACGATATATGAAACTTTCAAAAAAATTAGACACTTAGCTGAAGAGAGTAGCTTGACACGGATGTACAGCAACGCGACAAATGAGATCTGAGGTAGCAGGGAGCAGAGCATTCTGGGTAGGACCTTGGCTCGAGAGTTTTTGGCTGATGCAAGCTTGATATTTAGCCGGCTCAGTTCTAAGGACGGAACCGATAACCCATCAGTAAGGAATGAATAAAGATTAACAATATCAGATGGTATGTTTCTGCACGGGGGGGAAACTGAAAGTTCAACACATGAAAATTGTACTGTATTTCTTCGATTTTTTGTTGCCGGTTACTTGAGTTCTGGTTAACTGAGAATTTACTGTACTGATAGCTAAAAAAATAAAAAAAAAATATTGCTTCAACTATATATATATATATATATATATATATATATATATATAAATATATATATATATATATATATATATATATATATATATGTGTGTGTGTGTGTGTATATATACACAAACACACACACACACATATCTATCTATATATATATATATATATATATATATATATATATATATATACACACACACACACACACACACACACACACACACACACACACACACACACACACACACACACACACACACACACACACTGGATTTAAAAAAGTGTACACACCCCTGTTAAAATGCCATTTTTTTATATAAACAATTGAGACCACAATAAATCATTTCAAAACTTTTCCCACCTTTAATGTGACCTATGGCCTCTACAATTCAATTGAAAAACAAACAAATCTGTTAAGGAAAAAATATAAAAAATAAAAAACATACAATAACCTGGTTGCATAAGTGTGCACACCCTTAAACTAATACTTTGTTGAAGCACCTTTTGATTTAATTAAAGTATTCAGTCTTCTTGGGTGCACACCTGCCATCAATTAAAGAGACTCTGATTAACCCCAAATAAAGTTCAGCTGTCCTAGTAGGATTTTCCTGACATTTAATTAGTTGCCTGCTACAGCAAAAGCCATGGTTCACAGAGAGCTTACAAAGCATCAAAGGGATATCATTGTTGAAAGGTATCAGTCAGGTGAAGGGTACAAAAAATGTTAACAGCATTGGATATACCATGGAACACAGCAAAGACAGTCATCAAAAAGTGGAGAAAATATGGGACAACAGTGACATTGCAAAGTACTGGACATTCCTCCAAAATTGATGAAAAGACAAGACAAAAACTGGTCAGGGATGCTGACAAGAGATCTACAGCAACACTAAAGGAGCTGCAGGAATTTCTGGCAAGTACTGGTTGTGTACTACATGTGACAACAATCTCCCGTATTTTCCATATGTCTCGACTAAGGGGTAGGGTTACAAGACAGAAGCCTTTTCTTACACAGAAAAGCATCCAAGCTTGGCTAAAATTTGCAAAACAACACATCAAGTCTCCCAAAAGCATGTGGAAAATGTGTTTTGGACTGAAGAGACCAAGGTTGAACTTCCTGGCCATAAATCCAAAAGGTATGTTTGGCGCAAAAGCAACACTTTACATCACCAAACGAACACCATCTCCACGGTGAAGCATGGTGGTGGCAGTATCATGCTTAGGGGTTGCTTTTCTTTAGCTGGAACAGCTTTAGTCAAGGTGGAGGGAATTCTGAACACTTCCAAATACCAGTCACTTTTGGCCCAAAACCTTTAAGCATCTGCTAGAAAGCTGAAGATGAAGATAAATTTCACCTTTTAACATGACAATGACACCAAGTATACATCCAAATCAACATAAGAATGGCTTCACCAAAAGAAAATTAAAGTTTTGGAATGGCCCAGCCAGAGCCCAGACCTAAATCCAATTGAAAATCTGTGGAGTGACCTGAAGAGGGCTGTGCACAAGAGATACCCTCGCAATCTGACAGATTTGGAGCACTTTTGTAAGGAAGAGTGGAAAAATATTGACAAGTCAAGATGTGCCATGCTGATAGACTCCTACCCAAAAGAATGAATGCTGCAATTAAATCAAAATTGCTTCAACAAAGTATTAGCTTAAGGGTGTGCACACTTATGCAACCAGCTTATTGTACGTTTTTTATTTGTTTATTTTTTTCCCTAACAGATTTGTTTGTTTTTCAATTGAATTGTACAGGTTATAGGTCACATTAAAGGTGGGAAACGTTTTGAAATGATTTATTGTGGTCTCATTTTTTATATCACAAAAAACCTGGCATTTTAACAGGGGTGTGTACACTTTTTATATCCACTGTGTGTATATATATATATATGTATATATATATATATATATATATATATATATATATATATATAGATAGATATATATAGATATATATATATATATTTATATATATATATATATATATATAGATATAGATATATATATATATATATATATATATAATTGTTAGTTCTCACTGCCTCTATCAAGTAGAGCCACTGGAGTGATCCTCGGGGTGAACTATTTCCCATCCACTCATCAAGATTTCTCTTGAAGAGGGCTAGTGAGGTGCTCTGCTTGACATGTATGGGAAGTCTGTTCCAGAGCATGGACAGTCTCTGGGTTATGAACCTGTCCCTCCAGCATGTTCTGTTGATTGTGGTAATGAGGTTGAGGTCTCTGGACCATGTGGTGCAGAGCGATTGAGATTTCTTTAGATGTAGCATTTCTAACAGAGCTGGGTCAGACATGGCTTTGTAAGTCAAGCAGAGATTGCCTCTTAGTAGACTATTTGAGACAGATATTAACTGGAGTTTTTTTGAGTCTGTCCATGTATGACATGTGCTTAAGGCTTAGGATACTCTTTGTGACCTTTCCAGCTACAGCATGTGTCTAGTGAGGTATATGCCAAATGGGGCACTATACTTGATTGGCCAGATGAGGGAAGAGTAGAGAGAGATGATGACCTCTTTCTTTCTGGATGCAAAACCCTTGGTAATGAGATGTGCCACACAGAAGGACTTTTTGACCACGGTGGCAATGTGGTGTTCAAAGGTGAGGTTGCTGTCAACCTGTGTCCCCAAATTTCTTATAATGCCTTCAGTGTTCAGTGGGCTCCCATCGATGTGGTAATTAGTGGGAACTGAGTTTTCCCAAAGGTGATGACGACGCATTTTTTGGCATTAAGCATAAGGCCATGATTTCGACACCAATCATTGGTCTCAGTGAGGCCTTTCTGTAGGATGTCTGCATCAGTTGGGGAGTTAATAATAGCTCCCAGCTTGCAGTTGTCTGTGAATTTGGTCAGCCAGAGTCCTTTCGTGTTGGCCTGGACTTCTGAGAAGTAGATGCCAAACAGGAGAGGACCCAGGACTGATCCCTGTGGGACTCCACTCGTGACTGGTCGGCAGTCTGACTTGGAGTCCGCTACTTTCACACTGTGTGTTCTATCTGTGGGCCAATTTGCAACCCACCTAACGATATAGGGGTTGATGCCTAGTTTGGTGAGTTTATCAATAATTCTTGAGTGAGGAATAGTATCAAAGGCCTTGGCCAGATTGAGGTAGGCTGTATGAACTGCCTTACCTTCATCCACCACTCTGGTGACTGACTGAAAGAAGTCAACCAGGCTGAACAGGCATGATCTACCTTTCACAAAACCAAATTACATGGGGCTCTAGAGTATGGAGATTCCCTATGTTCTTGTTAATTAGGCCCATGATGATGCGCTCCATAGCCTTACATATCAGACTCTTCAGGCTAATGGGGCAATAATTTCCAGGGTCTGTAGTTGCTCCTCCTTTATGGAGAGGGATGACTGTAGCAGTGTGCCATTCGGTAGGGACAAAGGTTGACGTGAGGCTGTGAGTGAACAGAGCACACAGATGTGGTGCCAGTTCACTTTGTAATTCATGTAGAACACAGCCAGGGATATTGTCGGGTCCCATGGAAGCTGTATTGTTGGCCTTAGACAATGCAGCTTTAACCTTTGCTGCAGTAATGCAGGGTGCCTGGCATTCTTCCGGTATTGAGATTGGTCTTTTAGGGAGGGAGAGAGAGGTAATGTTGGCACTGACTCTGTCAGACAGTATGTTGGTAATATTTGTTGGCTCAGTATAGGAGGTACCATTGTGCAGTAACTCAGAGCAAATCTGGGTATTACCATGGAGATTTTTGATATAACTAAAGAATGCTTTGTGGTTGTTTTTAGTGTCTGCCGCAATTCTGCCTTCATAGCTGGCTTCTGAGATTTTGATGAGGGAGCTCAACTTTCTGTTGAGGCTAATAAGGGAATTTTTCCAGTCTTGGGAATTCACCTTTTTCTACAATAGTTTCTTCCTTCTATTGTAGAGTTTATTAATGGCAGGGGACCACCAAACTGGTGTCCTTTTTTTGGAGGAGAGTATCTTGGTTCTGTTGGGTATGGCTAGTTCCATGCATTTATGTACGTGTTTGTACAGTACATTGGTGTATGATTCGGCAGTCATGCATCTAGTTTCCATTGGCATGGGTTCCGTGAAGTTAGCCACCTCTATTTTTAGAAGTCAAAAATCAGCTTTGTAGAAGTTTTTCATGGTAGATACCTTTTCAGGGGTGCATGGGTGAGATGTGGATTTCCATGGTGATTAGTTTGTGGTTGGATCTAACCAGGGAGGAATTGACTATTGGTGTAGAGCAACGGTTGGGTTAGTAATAACCAGGTCAAGGATGTTGCTTCCTCTAGTGGGGGTAAGAATGAGCTGGTCCAGGGCATTGGAATTGATGAATTCCGGGAAGTGTTGGGCCAGTGCATTTGTGCTTGAGTAGTTTTCCCAGTTGATGGAGGGATAGTTGAAGTCTCCTAGTATGAGAGTGTTGGGTTGGACCTTGATAGATTCCAGGTTGCTTAGGAACATATTTTCTTTCTGACGTTGAAAATATGAATTTAAAGATTAAACAGGACTTATTGTTTCCCCAGTGGGAAAAATTATATCAAAAACAATTTCAGAATGTAGAATTTTATTCTAAGAAAGTGTACCAGAGAAAAATTTATAAACTATCGAGAGATATTAACCAGTGCCATAACAATAATGCATATAAATGGAATAGGAACTACAAATTTGGGTTCTCTAAGGAACATAACTATGTTCCAAGGGGTATAAGAGAGATAGGTACACCAAGTAATGATGGATATGGATATAATGAAGATCATTTTTTTGGGGAAAGAAATATCAGGAAACCGCAAAGACAGAGACGATGGGAGGGGTACAATTAAATTTAACACCTACTTCAAAGACCCCTTTATCAATCTCTCTAGATTTTAAGGGCATGTGTTCTAAAGTAGCTAAAGAATATAAAGTATCATTTTCTAATGTTTGTGAAAATTCTAGGACTATTCTTGATATGAGCTATGCTGAGAATAATATGGGATCATTTAGTTTGAATACCATTAGAGAATCAATGCAGGAACAAGATATTATTAGAGGTGATCATGTATTGACTTATCAAAATTACAATATATACAATTATACGGACATGGAAATCCATAAAATTCACTTTAAGTTACTATCCAAGGGATTGAAATTTATTCCAACTACTCAACCGAGATTAGTGGACACTATATTAGAATTTAAGAAATATACTCGTAAATTAAATTTGGCAGCATTATTTAATAAAAATACAGAAGTTTCAGCTACACCTAGTAATAACACTATAAATCATGGGAAGTTGTTAAAAAAGAAAAGTAAATTTATTCCACCTACGCACCCTACAGTGGCTGTTTTTGATAAAGTGGTTACTAGGCATATATATAAATTATTTAATAAGATTTCAGCTAGACATTTGAGACACAATCTTACCAATGAAGAGAACATTTTACTAGAAGCACTACGACAAAATCAATCTATTCGTATAATGAAACCGGACAAAGGGGGTGGGATTGTCATTTATGACAATACAGTGTATTCCACCAAAATACATGATATTTTGTATGATACACAGGTTTACCAAATAGTATCTCAGAATGAGATACAGATAGCTTATCGTCAGATTGATTATTATATAGAAGATTTTTTGATAGATCATAGAATTTCGGACGACATTTATGGGTATATTAAGGTGGAGTATCCGATTTTGGTTAGGATTATAGGGATTCCTAAAATCCATAAAGATTTGTCTGACCCCCCGTTTAGGCCCATTATCTCGGGGAGTCGGTCTAAAACTTTTCCTATGGGCAGCTTGGTTGACCATCATTTAAAGCATATATATAACATCATCCCCCATATGGTAAAAGACTCATGGGAATTCTTAAGAAAATTTCCTATTAACATTTGGAAAGAAGAACTATTATTTGTTACGGTGGATGTCATAGACTTGTTCTCTTGTATCCCCAAAGAAGCAGGTCTGACATCGTTCCATAATAGTATTAGGAAATATAGTGGTCTTTCGTGTGATAACATATGTTTAATAATGGAATTGATGTCAATTGTCTTAGAGCACAACTATATTGAATATGAGGGTGAATATTTTAAACAATCTAGAGGTGTAGCAATGGGAGCGGCTTGCGCTCCCATATTTGCTAATTTAGTTATGCTTGATTGGGAGGAGTCAAATGTATTTAGAAGTAAATATTACAAATATATTAGATACTACTCGAGGTTCCTGGATGATATTTATATACTTTGGGAAGGTACAAAGGAATTATTGAATGATTTCTTGCTATACATCAATTCTAGCAGTGAATATTTGAAATTCACGCATGTTAGTGACAACAAAGGATTGCCATATTTAGACACCTTAGTATTTAAAGGTGACAGGAACTTCGAGTCTAAAATACATAGGAAACATACCTTTTCCAATAATTACCTTGAATATACTAGCAATCACCCAAGAAGGATGTTTAGAAATATATTTAAAGGGCAGATTATTAGAGCCATTAGAATGACCACTAATTATTATGATATGCTGGATGAAGTTTCTTATATTACAGAGTTATTTATTAATAGAGGATATGAAAGAAGAATGTTAGAAAACATATCCACAGGTTTATTAAAAGAATGGGGTATGAAATATAAGCCACTATTAGGTGAATATGCTTATGGAATTAATTTTAACTCTATAATTCCTAGTGGAAGTTCACAGCCAACAGTAAACCGTGGTAAAGTATGTATATTAGAATATGGGCCTTATGTAGGCAAAATAAGAAATATTATTACCCACAATTGGAGTATTATTCAGGCAGATGACAGTTTAGTACAAATATTGGGTTCAGCACCTAACTTTGTCTATAAGATGGCAAATAATTTAAAGACATTATTAGAGCGTAGGATAGTTAATAATAGTAAGTCAATGAAACATACCACCAAATGTGGTACTTGCCATCAGTGTACTAGCATTTTAGAAGTCGATAAAATTAGGTTGGAAAATATTAATCACACCATAGTGAGATTTAAACAAGGTAATTGTAACACCAGAAGGGTGGTTTATTTGGCTAAATGTGAATGATGCCCATGCTTCTATATAGGTAAAACGGAGCAGAAATTCAATAAGCACATTTATTCTCATTTGTATTGTATTAAAACAAAAAAATGAAAACAATGCCTTATATAGGCACATTCATAAACAAGATGAGAGACATACATTTAAATTTGGAATTATTGACTATGTTCCTATACACACCAGGGGAGGCAATTATAAAGAACAATTGCTATATAAGGAAGCCTGGTGGCAAATCTATACAGATGCAGCACATGAGCCAGGGTTAAATGATGCTATAAGTATTAAATATATGTTGTGATTTAAATTTAACACATAGTGTGTTATACATATGACATTTTTATTTTAAATTTATTGTATATTTTTTTATAGTATGTTTTTAATATATGTATTTAATAATAAGACATTTTGTCTTTAATTATAGTTGAATGTACTTGTTCAAAAGGGATTTATTTGTAGGGACTAAATTATGTATTTTTTGCACAAGTCACTTTAAGAATTTTTGAATGTTGGCGCCAAAAAGTTAATATAATTGAAACTGTATCCGTTCAAAATGGTTCTGAAGAAGCTCATTTTACTGAGTGAAAGCGCTAAACCTTATGTACTGTTATTTTGAATAAATTTCTTTTTGCTTTTACTTTAACGCTCCTGTGCTTTCAGCAGTTGGGATTATTGTAAGCTTCACAAGACCTGTGGGCATTCAGTGTGTGCTACTTATCAGTTCTGTTGTTACCACACGCTATATTTAGGAACATGAAGTGAGAGTCTAGGGACATGGTTGAGGACCTATAGCAAGCTATGGCCTGGATTGCCATCTTACCCAATGTTAGTTGTACCTGAAGTATCTCAGATGCATTATGCTGGGTTACTAGTCTGGAGGTGTGCATATCCTTTATGAATATGAAGACACCACTGCCTTTGGAGCTTCGGTCCATGTTTTGGGGCCGAAAGGTGTGGAATGAGTTATAGCCTGGTAGCACAGGGGTGCTTTCTGCTGCTTTAAACCAGGTCTCTGTTACAGCACAAATGTCGATGTTCTCCATTTTGAGGAGTGCTTTGAGTGAGTGCATCTTGAGATTTAGACTTCTAGCAGTGAGCAGCATGACCCTCAGATTGCATTTATTTATAGCTGTTACAGTGGTAATTTGGTCTTTGGAACACCACCTAAAAATGCTACTATAGGGGTGTCAAGAGCCTTAGCCAGTACCCGGAAACCCAGGAGTGACAGATGCAGGCCATCTCTGGCAAAGCATCGAGGTCTGTCAGTCATGTCATCTCAAGCAGACAGATACTGGATCCCCTTAGAATGACACCAATTGTTGAAGTCAGTCATTTTTTTCTTTGCACTGCGGTATCATTCTGGGTGACAGTAGGATACTGCTCAGGGCTAGTGTCATACTTGCCTAGACCACATAATCCAAGAGCTCCACCATGTCTCTTTTCATGTAGTCCAGGGAGGTGTGTCTCAGATCACTCACACCCACAAGGACAATGACAGAGTCATACTTGTACTTGTTGTGGAGTGATCTGAGTGCGTGTGTTATGTGTTGGATTCTGGCACCTGATAGACAGTTGACTGTTACCTTCTCCTTATTCAACCTAGTGAGTGGGACATCTGTGTGCCTCACTATTGAGTCACCTATGATTAGTGTATTGGGCAAAGTGTTTTGCCTTAGGGGCTTAGGTTGAGGGGCATACTGTGGAAGTGAGCTATGTATCCTCTGGTTTGTGTGGTGTTGTGGTGGTCAAGTGCATTTCTGTCTTGGAGGTCTCTGCTGTTTGGGTAAATTTCTATTGAGTGCTTCTGCGAAGGTGGGTCTGTGGTTTGTGCTTTTATGTGAGAGCTGTGATAGTGGGTGTTCTGGAGGGCTATGTGTTCCATGAGGTGTGGTGCAGGTGTTGAACTTCTCCTCTTGACCAGCTAGTCTGGTCTTGGCTGGAGAGTGCATAGCTTCCAATTTGGTGATATAAGTGCATCTCTCACAAGTTTGAGTGTTGGGAGGTAAGAGGAGAGGGTTGTCTGTATACATGAGGCAGTTGCTACATATAGATATATATGCACTTACATATACAGTGGATATAAAAAGTTTACACACCCCTGTTAAAATGCCAGGTTTTTGTGATATAAAAAAATGAGACCACAATAAATCATTTCAAAACTTTACCCACCTTTAATTTGACCTATAACCTGTACACCTCAATTGAAAAACAAACAAATCTGTTAGGGGGAAAATATAAAAAATAAAAAAACATACAATACGCTGGTTGCATAAGTGTGCACACCCTAAAACTAATACTTTGTTGGGTGTGCACATCCTTAAATTAATACTTTGTTGAAGCACCTTTTGATTTAATTACAACATTCAGTCTTCTTGGGTAGGAGTCTATCAGCATGGCACATCTTGACTTGGCAAAATTTGCCCACTCTTCCTTGCAATAGCACTCCAAATCTGTCAGATTGTGAGGGCATCTCTTGTGCACAGCCCTCCTCAGGTCACCCCACAGATTTTCTATTGGATTTAGGTCTGGGCTCTGGCTGGGCCATTCCAAAACTTTAATTTTCTTTTGGTGAAGCCATTCTTTTGTTGATTTGGATGTATGCTTGGGGTCATTGTCGTGTTGAAAGGTGAAATTCCTCTTCATCTTCAGCTTTCTAGCAGATGCCTAAAGGTTTTGGGTTAAAAGTGACTGGTATTTGGAACTGTTCATAATTCCCTCCATCTTGACTAAAATCCAGCTGAAGATAAGCACCCCAAAGCATGATACTGCCACCACCATGCTTCACTGTGGGGATGGTGTTCTTTTGGCAATGCGAAGTGCTGTTTTTGCGCTAAACATACCTTTTGGAATTGTGGCTAAAATGTTCAACCTTGGTCTCTTCAGACCATAACACATTTTCCCATATGCTTTTGGGAGACGACATATTTTTTGCAAATTTTAGCCAGACCTGGATGTTTTTCTGTGTAAGAAAAGGCTTCCATCTTGCAACCCTACCCCATAGTCCAGACATATGGAGAACACTGGAGATTGTTGTTACATGTAGTACACAACCAGTGCTTGCTGCTTCAGTGTTGCTGTAGGTCTCTTGGCAGCCTCCCTGACCAGTTTTTGTCTTGTCTTTTCATCAGTTTTGGATGGACGTCCAGTTCTTTGCAATATCACTGTTGTCCCATATTTTCTCCACTTTTTGATGACTGTTTTCACTGTGTTCCATGGTGTATCCAATGCTGTGGAAATTTTTTTGTACCCTTCTCCTGACAATGAGATCCATTTGATGCTTTGTAAGATCTCTGCGAACCATGGCTTTTGTTGTAGCAGGCAACTGAGCAAATGTCAGGAAAATCCAACTAGGACAGCTGAACTTTATGTGGGGTTAATCAGAGTCTCTTTAATTAATGGCAGGTGTGTACCCAAGAAGACGGAATGCTTTAATTAAATCAAAAGGTGCTTCAACAAAGTATTAGTTTAAGGCTGTGTGCACACAACAAAGTATTAGTTTAAGGGTGTGCACACTTATGCAACCAGCGTATTGTATGTTTTTTATTTTTTATTTTTTTTCCCCTAACAGATTTGTTTTTTAATTGAATTGTACAGGTTATAGGTCACATTAAAGATGGGAGAAGTTTTGAAATGATTTATTGTGGTCTCATTTTTTTTAATATCACAAAAAAACTGGCATTTTAACAGGGGTGTGTAAACGTTTTATATTCATTTTGTGTGTGTGTGTGTGTGTTTGTGTGTGTGTGTGTGTGTGTGTGTGTGTGTGTGTGTGTGTGCATATATATATATATATATATATATATATATATATATATATATATAGATATAGATATATATACGAACGCCAGGAGTGGAACAGGTTTAACATTACGAAACACCTGTGGAAGGAAATTCCTACATTAGTGGAAGACAGCCTTTATTGTCCTGGAACTATGCCTTGTGTTTTATTTCTTGAGGTGAAAACTTTTCTCTTTTTTGGTTATTGGTCTGAGATGTACTTCCCTGGACTACATGAAAAGAGACATGGAGGAGCTCTCCGATCTTGTAATCCAGGCAGGTTTGACCCAAGACCTGAGTAGCATCCTACCATCTCCCAGAATGATACCACAGTACAAGGACAAAATGACTGACTTCAATAATTGGCTAAGCTTCTGGTGTAATTTTAAGGGGATCCAATATCTGTCTGCCTGGGACCACATAGTTGACAGGCCACAATGCTTTGCCAGAGATGGCCTGCATCTGTCGCCCCTGGGATTCCTGATACTAGCTAAGGCTCTTGCCACCCCTATAGTGCCTTTTTTAGGCAAGGTTCAAACGACAAACCCAGCACTGTAACAGTTACAGGCAAGCAGCAACTGAGGGTAATGCTACTCAATGCTAGAAGCCTAAGCCTAAAAATGCACTCACTCGAGGCACTCCTTAAAATGGCGAACATCAATATCTGTGCAGTGAGTGAAACCTGGTTCAAGGCTCCAGAGAGCACCCCTGCATTACCAGGATATAACTCATATCATACCGTTTGGCCATCTACCCAGGACCGAAACACCAAGGGTGGAGGTGTGTCCATATTCATTAAAGATATCCACACCTCCAGGCTAGTTGCCCAACATAATGCATCTGAAATTATCCAAGTGCAACTAACTCTGGGAAAAACTGCAATCCATATTGTAGCTTGCTACAGATCCCCCACCATGCCCCAGGATTCCCACTCCTCTTTTCTTGATATACTGGAAAATATTAGGGCTTAACCAAACACCCTAATAATGGGCGATTTTAACTACCCCACCATTAACTGGGAAAACTACTTATGTACCAACTCCATCCCTCAACACTTTCTAGAATTCATAAACTCCAATGCCCTGGATCAACTCATCCACACCCCCACCAGGGGCAATAATATCCTAAACCTAGTCGTTACCAACATGAGTGACCGGTGTTCCACACCTGAAGTCAACTCCTCGTTCGTCAGATCAGACCATAAGCTAATCACCAAAGATATCCACATCCCGCCCTCTCCCCCATTAAGGAAACCACTGTAATAAATTTCTCTAAAGCCAACTTCATGCTTCTTAAGACAGAAGTGGCAAACGTCACGACACCCATGCAGATGGACAATGCAGTTACGACTGCCAAATCTTATGCAAATGCACTCTATATGCACTTACACATGTGCATGGATTGTGCTATCTCTAGCAGAACCAAGACGCTATCCTCCAAAAAAGGAAGCCGATCTGGTGGTCCACTGCTATAAACAAACTCTACAACAGAAGGAAGAAACTGTTGCAAAAGAGAGTAAAATCCCATGAGTGGAAGAGCTCCCTAGTCAGCCTCAGCAAGAAGCTGAGATCCCTCATAAAATCCTCCAAAGCCAGCCATGAAAACAAGATTGCCACTGACTCTAAGGACAACCACAAAGCATTTTATAGCTATATCAAGAATCTCAGAGGCAACACCCAGATCTGCTCTGAGTTGCAGCACAATGGCACGAAAATTACAGAACCAACTGATATCGCCAACATCCTGGCTGATAGGTTCAGTGCCAACTTTACACCCCCCCACTCCCCCAAAGGGCCCATATCCATACAGGAAGAATGCAGTGCCCCTGCAATCACAATTGAGCAGGTAATAATTGTGCTCTCCAAAGCCAAGAACATACCATCCATGGGACCGGACAACATCCCAGGTTGCGCTCTACACGAACTTCAGCTTCTAAGCACAATGTTCAATCACAGCCTCACGTCAGGCTTTGTACCTGCTGAAATGTGCACAGCAACAGTTATACCACTCCACAAAGAGCAAGCTACAATGGACATCGGGAACTATCGCCCTATTAGCCTGACAAGCCTGGTCTGCAAAATTATGGAACGTATCATCATGGAACTCATAAACAAAGACATTGGTAACCTCCAGACTCTGGACCCCACCCAGTTCAGGTTTGTGACGGGCAGATCATGCCTCCTGAAGCTGATCGACTTCTTTGAAACAGTCACCAGAGCTATAGACAAGGGTAAAGCAGTTCACACAGCCTATCTTGACCTCGCCAAGGCTTTCGACACCATCCCCATTTTGGAGTCATAGATAAACTCACTAAACTGGGTATAAATCCATACATCACATGATGGGTTGCCAATTGGCTCACCAACAGAATCCACACTGTAAAAGTTGCAGACATCAAATCTGATTTCAAACCTGTGACAAGTGGAGTACCACAGGGTTCAGTCCTGGGTCCTCTCCTGTTTGGTATCTACTTCTCTGAAGTACAGGCAAAAACAGAGGGCCTCTGGCTGATGAAGTTCACAGATGACTGCAAGCTAGGTGCCATAGTTGAGTCTCCGAACGATGTGGACATACTACAGGAGGGCCTCACCGAGACTGATGCCTGGTGCCAGAGCCACAGTCTCAAGCTCAATGCCAAAAAGTGCATTGTCATCCCCTTTGGTAAGAACTCGGTACCCATAAACTACCATATAGGCAGCAGTCCACTTCACGACGAAGGTGTGATAAGAGACTTTGGGACTCAGGTGGACAGTAGTCTCTCCTTTGATAATCACATCGCCACAGTAGTCAGGAAATCCTTCTACGTGGCACACCTCAACACCTCATTACAAAAGGGTTCTCATCCAGAAAAAAGAGGTCATTGTTCCCCTCTACTCGGCTCTCATTAGACTCATTATTGAGTACAACAGCTCCTTTTGGTATGTTTCTCACAAGACATCTGCAAAAGCTGGAAAGGCCACAAAAATACCTCACAAAGAGGATTACAGGACTCAAACAGATGCCCTACGCTGACCGTCTCAAAAAACTCCAGCTTCACTCCATAGCATATCGCCTACTCCGAGGCGACCTCTGCCTCACATACAAAGCTATGTCAAACCCAGAGCTGTTGGACATGCTCCACCTAAAGAAATCCCAATCTCTCCAAACCACAAGCTCCAGGGACCTAAACCTTGTCACCACAATAAACAGAACATGCTGGAGGGATAGATTCCTTTCCCAGAGACTTCCCATACTGTGGAACAAGCTACCTATCTATATCAAGCAGAGTTCCTCAATAGCACTCTTCAAGAAAAATCTTGATGAGTGGATGGGAAATAGGAAATTTACCCCGGGGATCAATTCTGTGGCTCTGCTCAACAGGGGCAAAGAAAAATAACCTTCTTGGGTGGCAAAGGCCATGGAACCTTGTTTGCTAGGCTGACACAGGCCCTTGGGCCGATAGCCTAGTACCTACCTATCAACCTATGACTACAAAGCCAGCACGGTATATAAGCAGTGCTTGAAAAATAAATCAAGTTTTGTGAAACCAGCAGTCAATCATTGACAGTGTTATTAGAGACTTCACTCTTGACAACACCACCATGTAGATCACCCAGGTTGTCAGCCAAGAGCCAAGACAAACACTGGCGAGCCGAAACTTTGTCAATGAACCACTGCTTGCATTATTAAAGTGCAGGAAGGAGTTGGCTAAGGCTTCCAGCAGCAAAAACAGAGAATTTCAGAAAAGAGGGAGAACTTTTCAGAATGGGTCCTGAACATGCTCCAGGGGATAACACAGACTGAAAACAAGGAATTATTTATGAAGTAGATGACTATTTCATGTTGATTTTTTTATAAAAAGTGATTTTTTTTCCATCTTTGACTTTTTATCATGTAAAAGAACCAATGAAATAGAGGCAATTAAATCATTTTGTAGGGAATTGATTTTGGAGCATTTGGCATATTTGAGTGATTTTTAACCCAGCACTGCACCCCACAATTCAGATTTTTGAAACAGTTTGTGAATCTGAATAAGGGTCATTTTGAATGTTTAGCCAAAGAAAAGATATTATAACTTAACTGTTGAAGAAAGGGTTCCATGTAATGTTAATACAAGACAAAGAGAGATGTTTTATGAAAAATGATGGGGGTGCTATTTGGTGGTAATAGATAGTGTTAAATATACTAATTGTATACCAAAATTTATAGGAAATGGTATACATGTTATACTTATATTCATAACAGAGAGCCCACCCAAAATACTTTAAAGAAAATGTCTTTAGAAGCCACTTAATTAGACTGTCAATGTTAACTACTGTGGATAATGAATATGTGGTACAGGCAATAGATTTAGTGGAGAAGTTTGTGGAAAAGTGTTACAGTTCATAATTTTAAAGACAAGTGAAACAGAAATGACCAGTGAAAGAAAAGATACTATAAATTCAAACTAGTTAGACATCTTATAGAAGAGACAAAAGGTAACTGTATATCTGAACCAAGAAATGGGAATTGAGTTCATTCTATGAGTTTGAGACATTATTAAAAATAACTGTAAAATTCTATGATTCTATGAAAGTTTTGACACATTATTAAAAATAACTGTAAAATTCTATGATTCTATGACAGTTTTGACACATTATTAAAAATAACTGTAAAATTCTATCAACCAATATAACAGTATGTGAAGTCATAGGTCTTGAACCTGCAATTTTTTTGAGAAAAATGGGAAAAATATTAAACAAATGTTAGTAAAGAAGGAAGGCAAACCAGGGCAGATGGTTGAAGACTGGTTAAACACAAGTCAAACAATCCAAGTAGAAGAATAACCAGTCAACACAGCTGAATCCAATGAAGTAGCAGTTCCAAAGTTTAATAAAACAGCATAAAAATGTTAAAAACATCCAAGAAAAAGACAAGTGCTTTCACACCTATCCAGGTGCTTCTTCAGATCTAATAAAACAGGCATATAATGCTGCTTAAATACACACAGTTTCAGGTCTACCTCTTAGGTCATGTGATTTAAGCAGTGGCGTTAAAGGAACATGGTCATTTAAACCCCTCCCTCTGTCACTTGTGTAATTCTAAAATCCATTTAGTTTCAGTACATTCTGTTTTAGTGCAGACATCACCACCTCTAATGCTTACATTAAGAAGTTGTAGCACAATAAACTTAAACGTATCAGTACTTCCAGCAACTAGAATATGTTTTGACAGTGCATTTCTTTTATCTTTTCTATACGTTTTTTTCAATGCTCTGTTAGTTATAGCAGCATAAAAACTTTTTCAAACAGCGCAGCTTGCTAAATAAACAAGATTACAGCTCTTACAATTTGCAAAGAAATTGAATTTATAAACCTGCTTGGTCTCGAGATGCTCAAATCTATCAGTAGTTTCAATATTCTGACACATATTATAGTCTCTAGTAATCCTTAGTTTCTTCTGAACAGGTTTATAGCACAACATTTTCCTCAAAGAAATGTTGTTCTTACAACAAAATTTAGGAATCTCACCTAAAATAGTTTTGTTTCTATCTTCACATGTAAGAACATGCCAGTGTTACTAGAAGTAATGTTTTCCATGACAAAAACTTTAAATCACATGAATCAAAAGTCTCAAAAGGAGGACCTGTGAGAGATTGAAGCACCAAAGTCAAGTCCCAGGGTTCTAAGGGAGGCTTGACAGGAGGTTTAACGTGTAATACTCCTTTCAAAAATGTCTTGCATAGGCGGTGTGACATAATCGAAGAATTATCAAATCCATTATGAAAACTGGCTATAGCTGCTAAATGTACAGTGATCGTCGATGCTGAGGCTCCTGCATGTAAAAAGAGTCATCGGGTATTGAAGGATCTTTTGAAGAGACATAAAGAAGGGATCTATGTTCTGATCTTTGGCCCAAATAGAAAACCTAGTCCATTTACTAGAATAAACTTTCCTGGTGGAAGGTTTGTGTGAAGCCAGAAGAATTTCACGAACAGGAGATGGGATGTCAGGCAGCCTGGCAATCACTTGAAGTGGAGGAACTAATCTGTGAGCTTGAGACTGTGGAGATTCGGATGAATCAGTCCCTGAGGATGAGATAACAGGTCTTGGGAATGAGCCATGATCCACGGGCTGTGAATCACATGAGGTCATAGAAATGGATGGTACATCGGGGATTCGTTTGTCGGGTCTGGGAGTTAAATCGAATGGTATTTGGTAGCCTCTGGATATTACTATCTGCACCCAAGCATCAATAGTAATAAGTTGCCAGGCTGGTAGGTGCAGAGAAAAACGACCCCCAACTGCTTCGAGAGGAAAGCAATCGGGCCGCTGCTCAGGAGGGCTGGTAGGGTCTGCCTGAAAAAGAATCTCTAGTGCCCTGGTTACGTGGACCCCCTCTACCCCAAAAGGGGCGTCTTCCAGATGAGTTGCCCCCTCTGCCCCAGGGGAATTGCTCACCACGAGAGTCACGAAAAGATCCTTGGGATTTCTTGAGCCACATTTTTCCTCCCTTCTGGTTCCTGGAGTAGGACCTCTGGGGGTTGGAAAAGCGTATATCCACAGCAGACAAGGCCTTTCCATCTTTCTCACTTTGTGCAAGTGTGTCTCGTACTTTGGTTCCAAAAAGTACAGATTCGTTGACAGGTGCATCGACGAAGGAAGATTTAAAGGGGTCTGCAAAGTCACACAACTGCATCCAAGCATTACATCTCATGACAATGCCTGATGCGGCAGCTCAAGCTGCCCCCTCGGTGGTGTGAGATATCAAACGCATTGTGGAGTTTGAGATGAATTCAAGGGTAGCTAGCTATGAGGCGACAGTGTCACGCAGATCATCAGGCAGTATCCCCACCAAAGAGGAAGACATTTCAGATATTAGGTCTCTTTGGAGGTGAGTGAAGTGTGCCAGATAGTTCAGCGAATGAATGGCAAAAGTCGCAGAAGTATAGGTCCGCTTCCCTAGTGTGTCCATGGTCCGAGACTCCCTGTTTGGAGGATGGACAGAGGAACTATCTTCTGCCAGTTCCATCTTGATGGCCGTCGCCATGACCATGGAATCAACTGTCAACTGCTTGGACCAGTGGGGCTGGTCTTCAGGTGTAGATAAAATTTTGTCTGGCCTCGGGGGGACAGGTTCTACATTGTCCTTGGCCTTCCAGGCATGCTGCACAATGAGCTTAACAAGGTCATCTGCCGGTGGGGTCACCCAGGGAGTAGATGGCTGGGCACGGAAGGCCTGCAAGAACACCAATTCCTCAGAAGAAGGGTTAGAGGACTTCCAGTCTCCCCGCCGCTTGAGGATTTCAAGAATGGCTCCGAATGAGATGTCATTTGGGGAAGACCATTGGGACCCTTCCCCCTCATCACAATCAGTGTCTTCGGTGATAGATTCCTCTGGGGAATCAAGGTGCTTCCTCTTGCACCATTTCTTCAGGGGTGGCTCCCCAGTGGGATCTTTTGAGGAGGGCTCCAGAGAAGGGGTTCCCTTCAAAGGGGGGTCTTGTGGCTCCCGTGCCTGGGATCCTGAAATAGGGGGTTGGGACAGCTCCATGCTGGGGGGGGGGGTTCTGATGCTGATGTCATTGGTGCTGACGGTGAGCCTGCAGAGGCAAGGACCCTCTCCATCACCTGGAAAGCACACCCGTCTGTAGTGGGATGGGAGCCCGGATCCAAGAAGAACAACCTCGAACCGGGGTCACACCCCACCCTGAGGAGTCCACATCCAGGTGAGGAGCCCCAAGAGGACTGGAAGCCATTAGAGCCGTGGACATAGATGACGCCAGCAAGAAAATAGGTGGCGGGCTAGGTACCAAGGTACGGATGGTCCAAGCACTGCTCCGAGAGAGCATCAGTTCCAGCGGAGGAGATGCAGCAAGGGTGGTCGGTGACAACAGGGAAATAACTGCTATTGGAACCAAGACAGTATGCACCGGGGTGGACATCAGTACCGGGGTCTCTGGGACCTGAGTAGAGACCAGAGGAGGATAAACAGGGGAAGATGTAGTAAAAGATTCTGAGCCAAGAGAGGCAGAAGGTCTAGCTGGAATGGGCAATCCCCTAGCTGCCAGAAGCTGGTCCACAACCTGCATTTGGTCTAATTCAGAAAAACTCCTGCTGGATCTAAAGGAGGCTGCTGAAGGAGAATCAGGTCTTTCTAGAAAAGGGCTAAACCTCTGCCCCAAAAAAAGGGTCATAAGTTGGAGAGTATCTTGTCCTTGGCAGATATTCAACTTTAGGAGCCGATGGAACCGAAGAAACTATCAGCACCGTGGCCGGAAATGGTGCTGAAGCAAGTACAGTCATAGGAGCCAATGTCGGATCCAAGGACGGCACTGAAGTCAGTGGTGCTGAGGCTGGAACCGAAATAGGGGTGAATATCATAGATGGCACCGAGGGAGAAGATACAGAGCCTGGTGCCGAAAAGGTCTGCACTGAGGTCGCCGGATAAGCACAGACCTGACTCGGTTCTGTAACTGACGGAGATGCAGGAAGTGAGTGACTCCGTTTTTCCTTATGTTTTTTGGTCTTTGGAGGGGGTGAGACCTCCGACCCAGGTAGAGCCGATGAAAAAGGTGTCTTAATTAAACCTTTTAAAATAAGCTTATTTTTACATTCTGCTAGTGTACAATTACTAAAACTAGCACAAATATCACAGTCAGCTTTAATATGGTCCACCCCCAAACAGTAGACACGAGTGTGTCCATCTGAGTTGGGCATCTTACGCCCACACTTGTCACACTGTTTAAATCCCAACTTAGCTTTGTCTGACATAGTAAGGCAACAAGGCTATCCTAATAGAAGAAACAAAAGAAGGGAGAGAAAAAAGTGAGGGAATACCAACAATGATATTAAAAAATACCACAAGTGGTAAGGAAGGGGCTACCAAAGGCAGGAGAGAAGGACAGTACCAACAATGGTAGAAATTTAATTACCAAGGTAAGGGTAGGGAATAGAAGTAGGTTACAGGAGACAGGGAGAAAAGGCTAAATTGACTTAAAAATAAGATATTTTGATGAGAAACTATATTAAAAATCACAATTTTCCACTTAGCTTAGAGAGAGATGGCTAGCACATCTGATGAGGAACATGGCAAATGAGATCTGAAGTAACTAGGAGAGGGGCATTATGGGTAGGTCTTAGCTGAGAGTTTTTGGCTGGCGTGAGCTTGGAAATGGTCGCATCGGTTCCGAGGAAGGAACCAAAGTCCTAATTGTAATGAATAAACAAAGACTTACAACATCAGATACTATTTTACTTGAAGTTCCTAAATTTTGTTTTAACTTAGTACATCCGAATGACGCCTCCAGGTCCATTTGCAGTTAACACCTGCTGACGCTTCTAGGTGTTAAATATTGCTTGTTCATATTTGCATTAATAACGCCAAAATCATGCTATGTACAAGGTTTTAAAAGAGTTCATCTTAAAGCTTACACAGTGGCAAACAACTCAACTACATTAATATTTGATTTCTGTCTAGTGTGCGTAAGTAGATATTAATTTATATAGATATAATTTTCACATTCTTCTAAATATCTCAACAACCAAGTAACACAAACAGCTCTTTACCTCATATGAAAGCTCTAAGCTAGAAGAATAAAATGCTACCCGACAGTATGTGTGTAACTTGAGTGATTGCTGCGATATTGTAAGTTGCTTACAAAATATGAAAAATGTGTGTTTACTGTGACTTATAAAATTTGGTTTTAGACCTAGAACATAAGGAATACTAACACTATAAAAACAGTTTGTGCTGAAGAGTTTGCCATTTATACTTCTTTCATAACCACTATTTTTCCATAAATATGAACATTTGTTTGAAATGTGAGTACATAATTTGATTCTATCAAAAGGCTTAGGCTCTGCCCTTTGGGAGTTACAGTGCAACTTCCTGAGCTCCACTGGAGTGAATGAGTTAAGAACAATATTTCTTTAAGGAAAAGGTTGCGCTATAAACCTGTTCAGAAGAAACCAAAGATTACTAATAGAATAGGAACTCATCCTTGTAGAGACTGTAATATGTGTCAGTTTATTATTATTATTATTATTTATTATTATTATTTACATTTGTTTACCTGGAAAATCTGACTGAACACAGGTCCTTTTTCAGCAGTGGCCCGGGGAGAAAAGCTCCACAACAATGATACATTAAGTACAAATTAGTAAGAAATGTTGATATAAATGCAAGTGTACAAACGCCAACAAAAAACACAATGTAAAGTATGAATAACATATTTAGACATAAGAAGGTGGATTACATGGAGTATACAATCATATATGCATAGGAGTATTGAATTCCTCTAAGATGGCACATATTAAGTTTATTGAAACTACTGATAGATTTGAGCATCCTGAGACCAAGTAGGTTTACAATTTCAATTTCTTTGCAAATCGTAAGAGCTGTAATCTTGTTTATTTAGCAAGCTGCACTGTTTGTAAAAGTTTTTATGTTGGTAAAACTAAAAGAGCATTGAAAATCCATGTACTTGAACACATTTATGATGTGTCTAGAAAAGATAAAAGAAATGCACTGTCCAAACATATTCTAGTTGCTGGGGGTACTCATAATTTTAAGTGTATTGTGCTACAACTTCTTAATGTCAGCATTAGAGGTGGTGATGTTAGTACTAAAACAGACTGTACTGAAACTAAATGGATTTTAGAATTACAAAGTGACAGAGGGAAGGGTTTAAATGACCATGTTCCTTTAAGAGCACTGCTTAGGTCACATGACCTTAAGAGATAGCCCTGAAACAGTGTGTATTTATGCAGCATTCTATGCCTGTTTATTAGGTCTGAAGAAGCACCTGAATAGGTGTGAAAATGCTTGTTTTTTTCTTGGATGTTTTTAACATTTTTATGAAGTTTTATTAATCTTTGGAACTGCTACTTCATTGGATTCAACTGTGTTGACTGGTTATTCTTCTACATGAAATGTTAGAAAAGGCATGTGACAGAAATAAAAAAAAAAAAAGTCACTGAAACAAAGTGAGGCATTGCTCGTGGATTCTGCAAGATGTGAAGATACAGGTCAACCATTCCTTATTTTTGATAAATCTATGGGATGAACTGTTGTCAGCACTGAAGATCATAACTGTAATTATGAATAGGGGGATTTATGTGTCAGGTTGCTTGTCATGCAATGCCTTTTATCTGGTAAAAAGTAGAAGAAAACAAACACTGGGCCACTGATCAGGAAAATGCAGTTAATCATAAAGATGAATACAATGCACTTTTCTAACATTCATTTGCATGTAAGAATTATATTTTTGGTAAAAATTAAAATGAATGAAGTCATGAAATTTAAGCAGAAGGGAGTAATACTGGCAAATCCAATGATCTGTAAATAGTCTACTTGGTTTACATGGTTATGTAAGTATCAAACCAGAGTAGAGGGCCAAGAGAGTTAAATAATGTGTGTTATTCTTTGTTTTTTTTGTTTCTTGTGTGTGCATGTGCGTATGTCTTGTATGTCATGGTAAATGTATATATTTAAAAAAGCAAGTTGTTAAAACATTTTAACATTTATATATGTTTTAATTCTTTGTTTCATCTGATTTGTTATTTTAATTACTGCTGTTCTTATGATGAGAACTGGTATCAGTGACTGTTTACTTGTGTGATTAAGTCCTTATGTGCAGTATAAGATAGGATGAAAGAGCTCACAAGTATTTACTTACAGAGGTGCACAAATGCTCATGAGAAATACAAGTCATCAAATATTCAATGTCAAGAAAGACAAAATATACCAGTTGAAATTAAAAAATGTGCAAAATAATAAAGACACATTATACCTAATAAAGTGAAATACAAAAAAATTGTGAGTAGTTACCATATATGTTGATCTTTGACACAGTCCACAGGGTAACAGTTGGAGTGTCCTTCCTAATGCTTTCTCATGTCAGCTCTCCAGTGATCTACTGATGTCATTACATTCATCACTGCAGTATTCATTACTTAGGGGATTCCGTGCTGTGAAGCCCATTTCCAGCCAGTCTACTAGGGTACACTAAACATCACCTACACATTCTTCACGTAGCATAGGGCATAAAGGTGACGTTCAGGCATACCATCTTCAGAACTTCTTTGCTGCCAGGCTGAACACTGTTTTTAACCACTGGTCTGTTTGCCTTTGTCCGTTTTTTGCTTTTTTTTTTTTTTTTGAATTCCGGTGATTTCTTCTGTTTGCCTATTTTTTCCCCTCTCTGCAATCTGACAGTGAGAGGGTGCTGCCTATCATAGATGTGCATAGACAGCTCATATTTTATTTGGATAAGGCTAAAACTATCAGAAAATCATCAGTTGTTTGTTTCCTTTCATCCTTGGTCTTTAGGATTGGCTGTTTCCATGCAAACTATTTCTACTTGGATTTCAAAGGCTATTTCTTTTTGTTACACTTTTTATGGCGAGACCCTTCCTACTTCTGTAAAGGCTCATTCTAGTAGAGCTGTGGCTTCTTCTGGTGCTATTTTCAAGGGTTCAGACACTAATTCTATCTTGAAGTAGCTACCTGGACTTCTGTGCATACCTTTACCAAACATTACAAGTTGGCTGGTATCTCCAGAGCTAGAGCTGATTTTGCTAATGCCATTCTTCATGGCTTCTTGGAAGGGTCTACTGCTGCTTCCTCCTCCCAAATTTCTTCTTGAGTTTTGGCACTCTCCCATAAGTAATGAATACTGGAGCAGTGAATGTAAGGACACAGTACAGTTGTGTAAAATCTTATCATAATGGTAGATGTCCTTGCATTCACCCCTGCAGTATTCACTCCCTCTCTCCATCCCCCTAGTTTTTTTTACTTCCTGGATGTGCCGGTTCTCTTTGGTTTTCCTTGGACTGCTGCCCCTACTGGGACAATCAGTTCTTAGGATGGTACACCTGAATGTCACCTTTATGCCCTACACTACATGAGGAATGTGTAGGTGATGTTCAGCGTACCTTAAAGCAACAGTAGATTTTGGTAGACTGGCCGGATGGCTGGCTTCATGGCAGGGAATCCCATAAGTAATGAATACTGCAGAGGTGAAGGCAAGGACAGCTACCGTTATGGTAATATTTTACACAACTGTACTTTCCCACCCGCAAAGGCACTCCATTGTGTCCCTGCTCCAAACTACAAAGCCATACCCAGCCCTAGCCCCACACAGGAGATGGCATGATCCATCTGCAAGAAAAAAGAAACTGCATAAGGATATAAAATTATACATTTCTAACACTTACAGAAAATATTGCACCTAAAAACCTAGAGTGTCTGTATAACACAAGAGGGATGTGAAAGAATAAACAAGTGTCACACATAGACAGCACCTTCAATGAACCAGTGATACTGCTGGCATACATGAAGTAATATATTACTTCAGATGGGCCTCTGTAGTTGGGAACAACTGGAAAGAATTCTAAATAAAATCTACAAATCTCTAAAAGGGGAAGGAAGGGGCCAGAAGGACAAGCTGGAACCAAAAGGATCAGACTTATAATCCTGAAAAATGCCAAAGGAAGTTTATTTCTAAAATGGATCCAAGCTTTAGTGCTTGATAAAGGAATGTAGTGATGACCAAGTAGCCACAGCATGGACATTCATAATGGATGCATTTTTGAAATAACAACAAAAAGCAGCTTTACCCCTCACAGTATGAACCCTGACTACAGTAGCTAAATGCCCATTGGCTGCAGAGTGACAATAAATGTAATGTAGCCACTGGTGTGTTGGAAATATCAGCCATACAGATGGGATGAAGTGCATTCGAGTATCTTCTCATGCCTTGGAGGAAGGGCGCGGGGCACAATTTCTGGTGGAGAACAGACACCATATAGGGTGTAAGGCATACAGAAGGAGAAGTGGAAAGACATCCACTACATGAAATGTGGGTGCAAATACAGAACACAATGATATAACTGCACATTATGCACTCTGTTATAGATCTGCTGCATCATACCACACAGACCATGAGGCTGCCAGTTTTATAAGCCATAAACTTTGAGTCTCTTCTTGAGGTCATTGTCAGACACTTTCCCTAAAGAATACTGATATCTCGTCCAACATGTCTTATGGAAGTACAGAATTTGAGTATCATAGTTTAACCCCACCCCCCACCCCCACCCAGCGGAAAGGGTGAAGCACAGAAATACTTACTTACTCAGTCTACCCCAGTGACTGTATGCCTGCAGAATGGATAACCAGAGGCTTAAGAGTGGGGTTCTTTTAACAGCCATTACTGAGACAAAGATGTATGGTTGCAGATTCTCTAATGATAACAAACCCTTTTTTAAAAGGATGGACAGCTTGGTCCTTTCTCATGGATACTGCAATCCCAGTCTCAGAGTGAGCCCACATCTTGGAAGGTGCCCACCAGTAGTAGGACCACCCTGGAGGGCTGCTGTGATCTAATACATGTATTCTGCAGCCTTCTTTGAGAGCATTAAATAGTATCAGTGGGTAATATCCCTCTCCTGTGTCATTTATAATTTCAAATTTAGGGTTATCTGGTGGAGAAGAAAGTAAAGGAGACCTTTCTGATTATCAATATCTTCAGATACCTGATTTTAATTTTATGGTTGCTGTATTATGTTTGATCTTCTTTAGACATTTTGTAAGTGAGTTTGATTATAGAAGTGTCCATAAAGAAGACTTTATATCCCTCTTTGAATTACTAGGTTGCTCTGCTAAGGACTGTTTGAAGGATGGGAAAACTTTGATGAGGAGGAGTCTAGCTGGTGTGTGTGTGTTGGGGGGGGGGGCTCTACAAGTAAGGGCTACAGCTGAAATGACTATTGTTTGCACAGCTGGCTGGGAAATCTCTGTCTCTCCACAGCAGTAACTGGAGGGGGCACTCCTTATATTTGAGTATAATGCTGTAGAAGTATGATTAATCCTGGGAGGACAGACACCTTTAGAAGGGGCACCTATCCAGCCAATGCTGTACAGGCACACATAAGAAAAAAAAACATGTCTGGTGAGTGAACATCAGTGGAATACATGCCATTCAAACCAGCATAATTTGAACTGGTGTCTATCTGGATGTAGTCAAGATGAATATATATGTCACTGAATCAGGTATGACCAACATTAGGCTTGCTGAGGTCTGATGCTTGGTGAAAGTCTGGGCCGTCAGTTTTCATTAACGGCAGCTGTCAGTGATCTCTGATATGAAATGAGTAAGATGAATCACTAGAGGTGAGAACAATATAGAACTAGACATATTTGTAAAGCAAGAGAAGGGGCAAAACCTCTTGAGAATCTCAGCTCCTATAGAAGAAGCCAAAAGTGCCTCAAATGGAGGTTCATGATATGTAAGCTTGGAAGTTTTGTCTTGGATTCCACTTTTTGTTCGTTTAGCTTCTGTACCTTACATATTTTTCCAGTTAAGCAGCAAGAAAGCTTGTGAAACTTCTCAGCTTCTGAATGATGTTTAGCATGCTCTTTGTGACAGTACTTGGCAGACTCTAATATCTAAAGACTTGGAGAAAGAAGTGGAGGACTCTTGTTCCAAACGGTAGAAATTCTCTGACATGAAAACATTTTGGAATTTATTTAAGCTATATCTCATGGTGCCATTAAACTCCCTACAAACAGAAGTCCTCCGAGTGTCATTGTCTGTAAAAGGAATTTGTTTGCTACAGAGGTACTTAATAATAGCAGCTGTTACTAAGGTATGATCTAAAGCCGGTATAAGATACTGATGAGACAGGAGAAACTGTTAATAAAAAACTGGCTAAATATCTTTAGAAAGAGAAAAAGACTTGACATATATATATATATATATATATATATATATATATATATATATATATATGGGTCTATATCACGAAATCGAACTTCCAAAATGTCGAACACCGTAAATACGAACTTGGAAGATCAAATTCGGATAACATCGAAACTTCAAAACAGCAAATTTTTTCCCAGGGAAAAGATTTGCTGTTCCGAAAAACACATACATAACACAATCACACCAAACACCTTCAAAACCTACACTAAACCTAACATACACCACTATCTATGCACTATCCTTAACACAGCCCTAACCCTAAAGTCCGTCACTACCGCACACTTACCTGACCTGCGCCCTAACCTTAAAGTCCGTCACTACCCGGTCGTTCACTTACCTTGATCCGGTCTGAAAATGCCGAAGCCGCAGAACCAGCCAACCAAATTCTTTACCTGGGAAAGAATTCGAGTTTCCGTGGCTTCAACATGCTCACCTTTCGAACTACCAAGTTCGGCCTTCCGATATTCGGCATTCTTAACGTTCAATTTCATGATAGGAACCCATATATATATATATATATATATATATATATATATATATATATATATGGATTCACTTCATAACACTGAAAACTCAAAACACTGAAAATGAGAAAACTTCATAATATAGAAGACCAAAACACTGAAACTTCAAAACACTGAAAACACATATTATACATATACTGATAAACAACATAAATCATAGCACTTTCCACCAAGTGTAAGAAAGGGGGCAAGCCCCCCTGCACACCCCATGTGGGGGGCTGCACCCCCCACACCCACTGCTACTTAAATATATCAACTCCAAGATTGCACTTAGTGTAGTGAAGTACAATCTTGGTGTTGATATATATAAGTTGCAGGGGTTGTGGGGGGCACAGCCCCCCATATGGGAGGTGCAGAGGTGCTTGCCCTGCTTACACTTGGTGGAAAGTGCTATGATTTATGTTGTTTAAACTCAGTTGTTGTTGTTTGTCTTTTCGGATTTTTCCCGGTAAGGGGTCGCCACAGCGGAACTCCAGTCCACTAATGATTGGCAGTAGATTTTTATGAAATGCCGAGGTGCCAGCTCGACGCCCAACCTTCAATGAAGGCATGCCCATTTATGCACGCATGTCTTTCGAACGCTACCCAACCGCGGGGAGGACATGCAGACTTCACACAAAAGGCACTCCCAAGCCACGCCGAGAATCAAACGGGAGAACCTCTTGCTGTGAGGTAACAACGCTACCGCCGTACCACCGCAGCATATATGTATGATATGTGTTTTCAGTGTTTTGAGTTTCAGTGTTTTGAGTTTTCAAGATTTTGAAGTTTCATTGTTTTGGTTTCAGTGTTTTGAGTTTCAGTGTTTTGAGCTTTCAGTATTATGAAGTGAATCTATATATATATATATATATATATATATATATATATATATATATATATACGTATATGTACACAGAGGAAAAGGTTTGAAGACTCCTAAGTGATACAATGATATGACAGGTATTGAAAGAGGCCAAATAGGGGAAAACAATGACCTAAGGAGAGAGTGCAGTGGGAAAGAACTGGGTTTTTCCACTTGGACAGTGCATTATAGGATTTATGGATGGGGTTTAACAACTTTGGGAAGTGTGTCAGGCAGTCCTGACACCATCAGTGTCAGTCTCAGCTGTTCCTGTAGCTGGTACTCTTCAAAATCAGACCTGTTGGCTAAAAGGAAAATAATGTTCAGTATGATTCTGGAATCAGATTTGGGGCAATGTAAAAAAGTACCAAAATGAGGCTAATATAATTTAGAGAAATGAATGTTATAGAACAGGCTTGTAGAAGATGACAGTGAATATTAAAATATTCATGCAGGAATTTAAAGGTCAGACATAACGAGGAGTGTAGAACTATCTGGGAATGGTATACAGCTATCGTTCTGTAGTGGGGCATAGTAATGCTTGTTATAAGAGCTAGATTAATAAGTCTGCAGATGCCACTGATAATGGTTTGGAGAAGGGCAGAGTGTAGTGTAAGTATGGGTAGACCATATTTAATCCTTGGAGGATGTAGCTAGGTCCATAGGAGATTACTAGGCTAATAACCGGGGGGGGGGGGGGTGCTTTAAAGACTAGCCATGCTTCCCAAATGTCTCTGATATGTTTTGATACCCTAGGATTATTTTAAGGGGATATATGTAGGCTTTTGCATGGTGATCAAGTATTTATACGCTGCCTCTGTCTGCTAGAGAAGTGGGTGCCAGACCAGGGGTAAACTTCCAATTCCCCATCCACTGGTCCAAGTTACATTTGAAATGGGAGGTCTGTTACAAAGAAGGGGTAGTCACTGAGACACATACCTTTCCATCCGACATGTCCTATTTATGTTGCAGATGATATTTCGGTTCCTGGACGGGGTAACTCTGATGATATTTGTTTTCCAGATGTGCAACAGGTTCATCAGAGCAAGATCAGAGGATGATTTGTAGGCCGCCTTGCAAGATATGTCACGAGACAGAACAAAAAGAAGTGCAGCATGATTATGGCTGATGGAAACATCACAGGAAGGTGGAGGTTTTAACAAGATCAGTACTTTATGCCTGCAAGCCACAGTTCACAATGTGCACCTTAGCCAGAGAAGGCTACAATCCAGAAACACACTATACTGCAAAAAGAAGAAAAGCAAGCCTATGCAATTAGATAAAGGGGTTTCTCATGTACTTGGGCCCTAATGTCAGCAGAATACACAGCTGTTTGTCATGCCAAAGCACATCAGCTGTGCTTCACTGCTGATCTCTGATACAACCAAAGGAAATACATGTTACCTCCACTAATAAAAAAGTAAGGACTAACACCAAGGGGCAAACTGCTAAATGTGATTAGGGGTCCCTGAAAAAAAGTCTCAGGCTTGCTGTCTCAGAGGCACAACAGCAAATCACTAAATGTTACAAATAATTAAAATTTGCTCTACATTGTTGGATAATTTAATTATTAAAGTCCAAGTTAATGATAACATGACCTGAGGACCACTCTAGTTAAACTATGCTTAAAGTTCTGCTAATAAAAAGTTACTATCAGACATTCAATAAAAGATAAAAAGAACAATATATCTTACCAAAGTATTGTGGGTCAAAGTCACTCCCACCCACATTATTCAAATACATGTTGTTGATCACTCTGTTTGAATCCTTGTGATCTGCATCTTACAAAAAAAAAAAAAAACAAGATTGCTGAATGTTTGAATGAATAACAGTGGCACAAATACTGAAAATGGAGAAAGAAGGCTATGAGCCTGCATTCACCAAAATGATACTGCATAATAACTCATTAAAATAAATATACATAAATATATGTATATACAAATGAGAAAGGATAAATCCAGGCACCCTACTGAGCACCAACAAGCCAAAAAAAGACCAAAAACACAGGAGAAGATCAAATCTTAAAAACTGCTCTTCTCCTTTAAACTTCTTTTTGCTGGGGGCAATCCCCCCACACCCCAAACTTATATACACCAAATCCAGGATCGTCATACCTTGGAGAAAAGACAATATTCCAAGAAATGGCATGTCAAACTTAGTATATGTAAGCCCATTCTTTTGGCCATTCAGTCTCTGCGTTGCAGGACTCGATCCACGACCCCTTTTCCCATTTTTGCACATGGGGTTGTGTGTCCCTTCAACAGTGACAATCATCCAGAGCCAAGGTACACACCCAACGGGTGTGGCTTAATGAAATCACAATGCTGATAATAAAGCAAATCAACAAGCATTGCAGAATACTTTACCTTATTTTTTAGTAACCAGTCACCCTGCACCCTCATTTCTTCCAGCAAAATAAATGATCTCTCATATTGCCCTATGTCTCTTTCTTATTATGATTTCCATTTTTAGTCAGTAAATTTGTAGAACATCAGTCATTAGCTACAGTCATTACCTGCGTGTAACACATTGGGTCTGATTGGTTAGTGCCTAAATTCCTTGGTGCTTGCAATGCTTTCAAAAATATCCCTGTAACGCAGACCACATACACCTTTCTGTCATCAGATGTTTTCATAAGTTTACGGATATCTGCCAGTTATATCCCTTTACTAATGTACAAATATAAAGGCAAGATGAAATCATACCATCCTATTTCATGTTTTATTACCAACTTTTCATATCCTGGTAAAACACAGCTGTCACTCAGCAGAAGACTTATTTGGAGCAATGTCTCCTTTTTCTTAATAACCGAATAATTTCCGTAAGGAATACAGGATATCTTCTGCAGTGCTTCCTCTTATAAGGTTATGGAAAAGATGCTACAAACAAAGGGGTTACCTACGCTGATCTCATCAAGCCCTTTGACACTAGTCATCACTCTGGTCTTCTTTATCAACTGGAGTGCGATAGACTAGCCTATGTTGATCTGAAGTGGTTCAGGAATCACCTGACCTGTCAAAAGTTTCAGAGTACAAATCAGCCACAGTAAACTGCAACCTCTCTCAAGTGAAAATAAGAGTTTGTCTCAGGTTTGAGTCAGTCCCACTGCTGTTTGCTTCCTTTATGAACAGCCTTCTGTTCAACCTTCCAGACTTCCACATGCTTGTTTGCTGCAGATGTCATGGCTGATTGCATCAGTAGAACTCCTTCTGTAGTGAGCACATCTTTAATTGATGCACTTGCACAGGTAGTAATCTAGTTCCTACGTAGGTTCCTTTTAATTATAACAGATGTAAGATCACGCTATACAGAAAGCATAGCAGAATTGCCCATATTAAACCAAAATGGAGTGCTGCAGTGACTACAGACTTCACAACCAAGACTGTATCCTCATTCACATACAATGGGGAATGGCTTCGCCATTCATTTACTGTTCAACAAGCAATTCATAATGTTACTAAACCAAACTAAATCTTTCATCACCTTTAATCAGGGAAGCTAGGTCTATGGTAGAGTAAGGTGTCCTACAAGGCGCTCTCAAACCTGCCTGAGCCTCCCATGACTGTAGCACCCCTGGCCACACAGGTAAATCTGCTGTAGAGCTCAAGGTAGCTGTGAGCTAACCTTGGTATTTAAATGCAAAAACAATGCAAGAACTCTTCACTCATCCTCCTTACACTCAAAACATCTCTCTTTTCGTTAGAATATTGCTTTAAACCTTTCTGACTATCCAGTACCATGACTTGGAACTTTTTATTAGCCGCTACAAGGAGCTGTCTGTCTTCTGTCTCTCTTCCTAATCTATACTAAAATATTTTGTATTCAAAGAAGCTTGCTATCACTTTAAGTTATATTATCTCTTTTTCTAAACCCATTATAAATATACAGACAAGGCTTCAGTCCATTTGTACAGTGTTTGAATTCAAATATTTGAATGCACATGCTGCTGTAATACTTTTTCAGCTGGCATTAGCACATTTTATCATTAGTTTATTATACTGTCATTTTCTTTAATGTATTTCTGTTCTCATTTGTTTTTGCTTACTGTAATAAGCTAGTAGTCGGTATTTGGCTCTGTCTGCCTCCCACTGAATGCAAATGCATAAACTGAGTTAGTATATATGAATGAACATATATTAAAATGACTACCTTAGTGTAAAATATGAAACGCCTATTTGAAGAAACACTGTTGTTAAAAAGTGGCAGTACTAAATTAGATAGGACAATTGGAAGTAGATGGTATTTATCTATACAAAATGTTTTATTTTTTCATAGTAAATCTCACTGATATGCACAGAAGCCTTTGCAAGTACTTTATTTCTTCATTGTTACCCAGCAACCAAATATACATATTCCTCACACACACACACACACACACACACACACACACACACACACACACACACACACACACACACACACATTTATATAGTGTTAATATGCATTTCACTGAATGTCATTTTCATTGAATCAGAAATCACGGAAAAATCAATTTACTGAAAGTATATTGATTAAAACAACTTTAGACGGCTATAAACAATTAACACTGGTGCTGCTGGTGTAGTTGCCAATACCGACCCTCATATCATACCCTCCCACCTCCAGACATTTGTATTTTTGTGCAAGCAGTAATTCACTGTGTGTATTCTTTTCTCCGAGGTTGTGCCATCATGAAGTCAGTATAGTTAAGAAAGAAGAATGTAGTGAAGGGGGGTAAAATCTCCCACACTGGGGTGAAGTGTGGGGCTTGCCCCCCCACAAAAAAGCTTTTGAAGATATATTTATATGAAATTTGTTTCAACAAAATGTGCTACTGATATGTGTTTTCAATGGCTTTTTTCAGTGATTTGTATTTCAGTGAAAATGATATTCAACTGCCTTATAATCACATATAAAAAAACACAACAATACCTCCACATGCCAAATCGAAGCAACAACCAAAGTTTCTAAAGGTGGAAAAAAGTTAGGATATATAAAATAATGCAGCCAAGCAGTAAAAAATCACTACTTTATTCTAGCGCCTCAGTGTTAACACCTTCTTGGAATACAAACAGATACCCATAACCCTTCATAATCACATATACAAATATGTACACACACACACACACCCACCACACGTGAGTGTGTGTGTGTGTGTGTGTGTGTGTGTGTATATATATATATATATATATATATGTGTATATGTATATATATATATATATATACAT